>NC_041044.1:3747657-3781446 GCF_900634775.1 Gouania willdenowi
GTAAGATGGGATATACGACTCTGCGTCATATCGCTGAAGACCAATCTCATTATGCCAATCCTGATTGGCTGGTGAAAAGTATTAATCTGCCGCAGGTAGTCCCTCCTACTATAAGTGGAGTGGGTTGATGATACTACGTCATTCAAATAAGCAAACCTCTTCTCACTCACCCAGCAAAAAAGGTTGTCTGGTGAGACATCTCACTCAAATTACTCAGAAAACCAGGGTTATGCAAATAATCTATAGTTCTCTTTCATAACATTTGTTTAGATGTCTCACTATGGGACATGGTAGCTCCCACATTGCAGACAAGCTCATCATGCGTTACACCAGCCCGCAGGGCAAGCACTGTTTCGATCAAGACAGGAGAACCGCCCATGCCATGCACAGAGCGGAAAGATCCAGCAGGTAAAACAGGACCAAAGTGAGGGACGAGGACCAACTCGCCGCAGCACAAATACCCTCAACAGACACTCCCCTGAACAAGGCCCAGGATGTGGCTAATACCCGAGTCGAATGTGCACGCAAGCCAACAGGCGGCTGCAGACCCTGACTCGTATAAGCCAAAGCAATGCTTTGACCACCCAGTGTGACAGACGTTGCTTAGTAACGGGACAAAGAGCTGACGCCAAAGCCAGTAACAACACTGCCTTCAGGGACACAAACTTCAAGTTTGCACATCCCATTGGCTCAAAAGGAGGCTGTTTAAGTCCCTCCAGAACCACAGCCAAATCCCACGAAGGCACCAGCGGCCTCGACACAGGGAGGAGCCTGCGTGCTCCTTTTATAAAAGAATGATCAGCGGATACTGACACGCAGTTTTATCCCCAAAGCCCACAGGGCCTTGGCCTTCTGTTTGTCAATCAGCTCCTGCAGAAATGATAAAATCACTCCCACAGTGTCATGTTTTCAATAAAAACATCTGAGATGATTCTTCGTTGGCAAACTCCACCATTTAATGTGAACAGGAACAGCTCATAACATTATTCTTCTACGACACATACTCCTCTGTGTCTATGCAATATAACTGTAGACACCAGTATAACTCAGGACTCGGTTGGCACCTCAAGGATGGGAGAGCTAATGGCTCCTATTACCACACTGAAAGGGGGTGTGTCCCATCTGGTGACACCAGCCTTCAAACACCCTCCACTTACAGTCGTACAGAGACCTAGTGGAGACAGCCTGAGTGCTCTGTATGATGGAAATCACACGCTGTGAGAGTCCCGCGGCTGACAGATTGCGCCACTCAGGGCCCAAGCCCATAGCGCTAAGCCCTCTGGGTGAGGATGGAAGACTGAGCCTCCACCTGTAACAGCAGGTCTCTTCGCAGTGGGAGTTGACAGGGATGAGCGCACAGCAGCCGGTAAACCTCCACAGGGCATGGCAGGCCAATGCAGAGCTACCAGGATCAGAGTATGGCCGGCTGCCTCATAAAGGGCCCAGATCTGTTCCACAACCTCCGGATGTAGCATCCACTCCCCGCAAATTGGCGCCCCCTGGACAGCAGGTCTGTGCCTGCATTCAGGGCTCATGGGATGTGTGTCGCTCTCAGCGAAAGGAGGCGACTACAACTCCACAGGATCAGCCTGCATGCCAGCAGGTGCAACTGAAAGGAGCACAATTCGCCCCGATGGTTGATGTACGCTACTGCGGTCATAATGTTTGTCCTCAACAGGACATGGTGGCCCGTGAGGAACGGAAGGAAATGCCTCTGAGAGTAATTAATGTGGGAGCGCTGGAGGCTCACATCACAGTGATCTCTTACAAACTGCCCCTCGTGCCCTGCCTCTACCCATGACGGTGCCCATAGGCATTAGGGATGCACTGAAATGAAAATTTGTGGTCGAAGCCAAAAAAAAATATCAATGATTGGCCGAATACCAAATATCGAATACGGTTGTTAAGTTTTTCCCTATTTTTTTTAAGAGTGCATAAATAGCCTAGAATACATTTTTAGATATGTTTTTTAAAGAAAGTAAATGTTTATTGAATACTCTGACATTTTTTAGATATTCCAGTAGCCTTTCTTTTAAAAAAAAAAAAAATCACAAACTTATAACAGGTTCGCCAATGCGCCAAACCACAAGAGCGGAGTACACTTCTGCATGAACAAATAGTGTTTACGCTACAGTGTATGTTCACCGTGGAGGAGCGGCACTGACAGCAGGCAAATTCTGTATTTAGTTTTATAGGTAGCCATCACTCTTTTGCTAGCGAGACAAACAATGGCGGACTTTCGCAAAAGTTTTTATCAGGTTAAGGGTCGAGTCCATGGGTGGAGTTACCAGCATTTGTGACGTCACAAATGTGTAAAATTTGAAACGGAGCATTTTTCTCTGTGTTGTAAGACTTACACAGACCACAAATAAACGACCGGAGGGATTTATTTCATATTTTGTGTGAAGTATGGACACTCAAGTTACCTCATTTGTGTAACTGCGAAAGTGGATTTTTCATATGTCCCCTTTAAACAGCACATCCTGAGGACCTTGGAACGCCTTGCGGCGAGCAGGTGGAGACAGATTGTGGACTTCCTGGGTAGGCAGAGGCAGAGAGCCTAGTCATCCTTCTTGGCCTTGCAGCGCCTTTGCATAGAGACCAGCGCGGAGCAGAAGATCCCCTCTTGAATGACGGGCATGTGCAGGATGTCACCGCTCTTGTTCTCTGAAAGGTTTGTCAGGTCAAGCCTGTGGGCCTGCTTGTGGAGGATTATGGTCCCCATCGCTCTCCCAGAGGGCTGGACCGCACAACACTGGACACAGAGGCACAGGTCCGTGACTACCGACATCTCCTCCCTCCTGGCTGGGTCCGCAACGCAAGGTTGTTGCAGAGCTCCATCTGGTATGCCATGAGCAGCAACAACACGTTGAGTGCTCTGGCCGAGAGCGCCGCAGCCTTGTAGAAGCTCTCCGTCAGGGCTGACTGTAAGTTGTCAGACTTGGTGGGCAGACGTTTGTGGAAGCAGGTGTGCTGCTACCAGTGATTTCACCGGAGCAGCTACGGGAAGGCAGGGTCGTCTTGGTCATGATGACAGGCCAAGGGATGGCCAATCGGGCAGCGGCACGTTTGCACACATCCAGCATGTCCAAGCCGAGGAGAAGCTGGTATGCTTCCCTCAGCTCCCTCCATGGAGGCGACGGGCTTTGCAGCCTGATCAGGGGTGACGAAAATGTCGTCCTCCACTTTGTCCTCTGAAATGAGAAGTTCAGAAGTGACGTCATTGTCGTCCCCACAGTCCAAGTCCAGAATATCCTCCCCGGGTGGAGGAACAAAGGCAAGCTTGGACTGGGAACCCCAGGAACCACCTCAGGCTCCATCTCAGCCGCGACGGCCTTGGTGCCGTGAGGGGGAAGATAGGGTCCCTGCTCCGACAAGCTAACTTGGTGTACCAGCCGAATACGAAGGCTCTTCACTGTGAAGACGGCGCAGTGGCGGCAGGAACCAGGGGCGTTCAGGGCCTGCTGGGAGTGTTCCAGCCCGAGGCTCCCTGAGCAGACCTGGTGTGCGTCTCGAGCAAGAGCACACCAGGCTTGAAGGCGAGCCTTCAAGCCTCCAGACCCCGTGGTGTGTAGGGCCTTGTCCACCATCTCCTTCTCTGTGTTAGTGTGCAATGAGGAAGAAGTAACCAAGTCACTAACTGGTGTGTTGCGTCCGGTGCTCGACAGCCGTGGTGTGGCGTCGAGTGAAGCGGTGAGCCGAAAACTGGCGTTTCAGCGGTCGGCCCTCGACGGCAGGGCGGTGAAACAGTGTTAAACCGAGCGTGGAGAGCAAGGAAAACACTAGTCGACCTGGTGTGGTCGAGAGCAGAGAAAAAGCTTCAACAGCAGCGTCCAGCGACGGAATCCAGAAAAGGGTCCACCTGTGGACGGTTAAGCAGCTGCGATGCGAGATAGCTCTTAGTGAGAAGAGTTTTTCAATGGCACTGTGTTCTCCTCCCCCTCTACTTATAGTAGGAGGGACTACCTGCGGCAGATGAATACATTTCACCAGCCAATCAGGATTGGCATAATGAGATTGGGCTTCTGAGATATGACGCGGAGGCATATATCCCACAGTGAGACATCTGAACTAATGTTATGAAAGAGAACAGATTTCACATGCATTACTCAAGCATGCAAACAAGCTGATACTCGGTCACTAATTTATTATTATCCTTTCCATGCAAACTTGTTTTCTTTCACTTCTCAGCTAACTGAGTTCCACTAATACATTTTTAAACTTGCAAGAACAGATAACTAACTGTAATTGAAGAACCAATATCAAAAACAAGTGGTATGTTAATCTGTCAAATTAATTTTTTCAAAAAAGTTTAACTTTTACTTCGACAACAGATTCTGATTCTGTTGTTCTTAAATTCTTAAAAAAAAGGTAACCACATACACATATAATAGTCAACATTAAATGTGGACTATTAAATATCAGATCGCTTTCGTATAAATCCCTCTTAGTGAGTGATCTTATAACGGACCATTAATTAGGTGTATTATGCCTCATGGAGACTTGGTGCAAAAATGAAGATTGTATTGCTCTTAATGAAGCAACCCTCCCAATTATGGTTATCACCATATTCCCCGTGAGAATCGTCGGAGAGGAGTGGCAGCAGTTTTTCACTCAAGCTTATCAGTTACCCCAAAAACAAAACTTAACCAAAATTCATTCGAAAGCCTCTCACTTGAAATTTGTAATCCCAAAAACAAGATAGAAAAATCCACTTTACTGGTTATAATTTACTGTCCTCCTGATCCATATTCAGAGTGTGTTTTTGGAGCCTTTTTGTATATTTTTGTGCATTTCTGTTTTCTGTACTTTTTGTATCAATAATGTTTAGTTTTTTTTTATTTTACTCATTTAGTATATTTTTACTATAAATACCTTAGATACGGTGAGGGCGTGTTTTGAGATCCGCGAGAAGTATGTGAAACTTCCGGAAACTCTTCCGTTGTCGCAACTCGGCACTGTGTGTATTTAGCATGTACATCCAAGGTGCACATTTGGTTATATAGCACGCGGTGAACATATCAGCGTTTATAATGCCGTATCCACGGAGAAATGTGTATTTTTTGCCGTTAACTTTCAACACAGCCGCGACCATTGCCATCAATAACTTCCGTGTCTCGTCCGTTCGGTCTAAACAGCGAATGGTCAAACTAACATGAAAATAAACATTCTGAAACAATTACCAAATAAGGAAGTCAAGAAGTCCACAGAAACTCAAAACTTGTGAAAGAGCCTTAAACTACAGTATCTTCCTTTCTCTCACTCGTTTGTCTCCACACAGGTGTGGTGCTACTCCAGGTCTATAGCGAGCGATTGGCTCTGGCTGCACACGTGACTCTAGCTCGCCACTACACTGCACTACATTATCATGTTTTTTAAGGAAGAAGCGGTAGGAGGTACATGGCTTCAGGTTTAATGTATGAAGGGTACAGGACTGTGAAAGGTTTGGGAACCACTGCTTCAAACCAATGATCAGGTTCTTTCTTTAACTTCTTTGCACTGATACCTTTGCTGGTTTGGGCAGCGATGAGTCCAGGTGTTTCTCCAAGGTTGTTGGGAATCTCCACATCAGCCCAAAAAACAATCAGTACCTTAATAAGATCCATGTGATTCATCTACAGACAAACAGACCAAAATAAGCAGCGCCTTCAGCCCAATGAACCAATGGACCAATGACCAGGTCCATTCTTAGTGTGTACCTTCATGGCTAAGTGCAGTGCGGTGTTCCCGTCCTGGTCCTTCAGGTTAGCATCAGCTCCATGAGTGAGCAGCACCAGAGCAGCTTTAGAGCGGCCTTGCTTTGTTAGGATATGAAGAGGGCTTTGTCCAGTCTTATTAAGGACGTTTACTGAGCAATCGCGTTCCAGCAGCAGGCGACACATCTGGCACAAAAAGCGTAAGACGGCCACTTGTGAGACAAATATAAGCCACATGTCTAATTGTTTGTGGGCCTCAAAACAAAAATACTCCAAAAACACTCAAAAAGACAGAAAGATACACAAAATGACAAAACAAAATATACAGTAAAGATTGACAAACAAACAACAAAATACACAAAATTAGAGCAAAAACACACATTACGACAAAAAAAAGACAAAATTATTCCAAAAACACTTAAAAAAAACAGAAAAATACACAAAATGACTGAAAAATACACAAGACAACAGCAAAAAGAAACAAAATGACAACAAAAACACATTTCGACAACAAAAATAAACAAAATCACTACAAAAACACTCAAAAAATCTGAAAAATGCACAAAATGACAATATTCAAATCGTTGACCCCTATGCCAAGTTGTGAGCACAAGGCCTGGATGTAGGGAGGAAAGAGCAAAGGGGCGGGATCAATGGTGTCTCACCTTTACAAAAACAGAGAACCTGTGTTTGCAGGCACAGTGGATGGGCGTGTCCCCGTAGAAATCACTGATGTCAGTACGAACTTGGCTTTCATCCAACAGCTGTTTAACACTGGCCAGGTCTCCTCGCTCACAGGCCAGGTGGAGCGGAGTCTGGCCCACCTCATTCTGAGAGTTGATGTGACTGAAAGAAAAAACAGGGTTTGTTTAGTCTGAGATGATTCCTACCAGAGTTTGGGGTCATTTACAATTACGTCTTCAATTATCCATCTTCAATTACGATTACCAGCATTTTTCCCAATTACAATTCAAATTAAAAATCAAAATCAATTAAAATTACATGCTCAATCACTAAAGTTCAATTACGTCTTCACTTATCCATGTTCAATGACAACTCAATTACGATTAAAATCAAAGCTACAAGCAGCAGGAAGTGGTGCACGTTGAGGTGTGTTGCTTGTTGGGGTGTGGCAGTAATTTGAAAGCGTTGAGACGTAGCTGACCATTTTCAAGGATTATATCACAAACTTTCCTGCAATGTTCTGTGCAAATATAATGTCTATGATTTCCTTTTACCAATAGGTGGCGCTATGACTATGAATGATGGATGGGTTAAACCAGGGGTCCCCAATCCTGGTCCTCAAGGGCCACTATCCAGCATGTTTTAGATGTTTCCCTCTTCCAACACACCTGATTCAAATGATGAACTCATCATCAAGCTCTGTAGAAGCCTGATAACAATCCTGGTCATTTCAATCAGGTGTGTTGGAAGAGGGAAATATCTAAAACATGCTGGATAGTGGCCCTTGAGGACCAGGATTGGCCACCCCTGGGTTAAACCATAACTATTTTTTTGGCAAACAAATGAAAGCTGCTATAATTACAGTAATTAAAATCTACTTAGCTCTACAAACCCTTAAAAACTTCCATAAGCGTAGCACATCATTTAAGTGAACAGGCTGCTAAGAGGAATATTTACATCTACAAAGATTCACAATCAAATAAACATGTACGTTCAGGGGCGGATCTACCGGGGTGGCATGGGGTGGCAAATGTCACCCCACAACAAAGCCTTGCCACCCCTGCTGCCACCCTAATTTGTACACACGGGCACGGTACTACGCGGCCGCGGTCCACCAACCGGTAATGCCCCGCTGTCGCTTCCTGACTGCGGAGCCAACGTTCTAAAACACCAACAAAGAAGACGCGTAAGATCGCACGACTGATTATCAATAAGCTTGCGCTAAGTATCGATTTTTTTTTTTCCCAAAACCTTGTCTTTTTTTTTCACTAAAATGTGCAGGTACGTCTTCACATAAATGTTGTCACTGTTTGTTGAAGGAGCCAATATATTGTTTACTGGAATATTGCACTATAATGGTGTCACTGGTAAGAAAGACCCTATGTTTTGTTTACAGAAAGCACTATTGGAGATACTCATTCATTTACATTGGTATGTTGACACTTATTTACAGAAATGTTGCACTAAAATAGTGTCACTGTTCATAGGACACTTTTTCAATTTATTGTCTTTCAGAGATATAAAATAAAAATTGTATTTTTTCACTTCATCTTTTTTCATGTCATAGATTATCATAGATTGATTTCTGACCAATATATCGCTAATCGTAGTATCGTCACATCGTGAGCGGTGTATCGCATATCGTATCGTGAGGTACCCAGAGGTTGCCACCCCTAATCAAAATAACAATTAAACAGTGTGGTTATTTTTGTTTTACACAAATTCATCATATGTCTTTTAAAATAAGTTTTTATACTTAGTTATATAACAGTGTGGCATCATTAACATGTCAATGACACTTTTTCTCCATCTGGTTACAGTTTGTTACAGTGAAAACAACTGTTTTAAAGCCATATTTTTGTAAAATTGAAAACATTTTGCACCGTAGTAATTTAAACTAACTACTAGACACTTTTTTTTATCATTCACACAATTCCAAGTCTTACACTTTGTTAAATGTTACAGAATGGTTCTTCAATGTAATGAATGTTATAATTATCCTGTTTATTTTCATGGACTGAAGCTGTGTTTCTGTGTGGATGCTACTCCAGTAAATATTAACAGTGTCGAGCTATTGTCTAGGACGTTCATGTCTATTCACGTCTGTGCTTCTATAAATCAATGTCAGTCAAAGAAAACATGGTGAAGCTACTTTGTGAAACTCACAGAAATGAAGAGGAAATAATCATTGTACTTGTTAAGCAGCACTGATATGTGTCCATGTTTACAGAGAAGTTGATAATACTAGCACTGAAATGACTATTTTCAGCATACATTTTGTTTTTAATGATTTAGAGTTAATTTGCAAAAACATTAACAATATTTTGTTGAAGCAATATTTACAGTGCATACAGAAAGTATTCACAGCGCTTCGCTTTTCCCACATTTCATCATGTTACAGCATTATTCCAAAAGGGATTAAATAATATTGTCTGTCCGATCCCACTCTTTTCATGTAATTCAATAACCAACAGAATGCTATTTTAAAGTGTTTATCATTTAAAAGGTGCTTGAAATACTAAAAAACATCACAAAGCTTAGTTCAAGGTACTGAATGTTAACCATATGATAAGGAAAATCCCTTAACCCGAATTTTGACATTCAGGTTTATTAAGTACTAACTATGCTATTTTTCAGCCGTGTCTGGTATCTAACTGTTTCATTATAGATGATATATTAAGATATGATGTTGAAAAGATGTTTTGAAATATCTGGAGTTAATTATTAGGCATTCTTTTATGTTTAGGAACTCCCTCTGTTGTCTATGTCATTTCACTACACACCCACACCCACAAGCTGAAAACAGAGACATTGACCAATCACCGATATGATCTCAGAATGATCAACCAAGACACCTCCTCCAAAAGGCATCCCCAAATTCTTTTAAATAAAGACGCGCTGCCCGAAACTTTAGTTTTTGGGACGCTGGCATTTCATACTCAACGCGTTTCCCTTCCCCACCTTTTCACTTATTTCATTTTATTTTTAGTTGAAACAGTTAGATTTTTGGAATGAACAGCTGCTTGGTTCGGACGAATCCAGCACCTAGTGACGTGCGTAAACAGCCGAAAGAAGCCCGGCCTGCGACCCATTGGGGTAAGCCACGAGCCATTCTCTAACCCAGCTGCGAAGGCCAGAACCGCCTGGAACAGCTGAAGGGGCTCTACTCTGTTGAAACGCAACAGAACTCAACGGTGGCACGTCCTGCTGCATTGCTTCAAACAGCACCTCCAGGTCCAACCCTGACATCATCTTCAAGGTACTTGAATGAACTTTCATCAGCAACTTCATCCACAATAGATCACATCCATACTTCCATAACTACAAACTTACACACACTCACAACATGCTCCACACACAGTTCATCTCATTCATGTTTGTTCGTCTCCCCTGTCTGTCTTCCTCTCTTTGTTATGAGCTCTCTTTATGATTTTATTCTTTGATTTTATAATCTTATTATTCGAATATGTATCCTGCATTTTTATTCAATATTTAGTAGACTAGCATTCTCCTAGAATAGTGATTTCACTTTATTACATATAATCCTTACTTTTATTAGCCTAGAAATGCATTTTATCATGATTTAATTATCCCATTTCAATTGATATTTTGACTGTGTTAATTGTTGACTTTTGAATAAAAGGTTAAACATAATCTTTGATTCCTCTGATTCATTAAAGCTGTGATTATGGTGTAGATTTGCTGTTAGAATTCACTTTCCCCTGGTTTCACATTGATGAGTCTAGTCTAAAAACGTAGACATATTTCTCCTGTTAAAAGGAGTGGCACCCCGCAAAATTTGAAGTAATATTAATAATCATAATTAATATTCTTAGTTATATAACCCATGAATAATAACTCATCCTCCTACACTTTGGCAGCAATTACGGCCTCAAGTCTTTTGGAATATGAAGCCACAAGCTTGGTACATCTATCTATGGCCACTTTGGCCCATTCCTCTTTACAGAACCTCTGGAGCTCCATCAAGTTGGATGGGGAGCGTCGGTGCACAGACATTTTCAGATCCCTCCAGAGATGCTCAATGGGATTCAAGTCTGGGCTCTGGCTGGGCCACTCTAGGACATTCACAGCGTTGAATAGGCTTGGGCAAATGTCATTTGTGTGAAATTTGAGGCTGATTGAACTTTTTGTGTCAGTTATGGATTTCTTTAAATTGTGGCGTGCTTCAGAAATTAGCATTGCAAATTTGTGGTGGGGCCACGACCAAACCGTTAAAAGATATGCAAATCATTTTGATGATTTTTAATCTTCAGTTGGTCCTAAGTGTTCTGGCCGAGTTTGAAACAAATCGGATGAAGCCCTTAAGACTAGTTCGCGCAATGCGTTTTGCCATTTTTTTTATCTTTGACTCAAGATGTCTCTGCCTTCCTGTTTGATTTTCAGCATGGTTCATCGGGTAACTTTTTGTTCATCTTGGGGTCAAGAATACATGTTGCAAATTTCATGTGAATTGGGCCAACCTGCCAGTCGTTTGGCTCCATAGTATTTTTGGCGTCTTTTACAGTTTTTTTCATTGCGCCAAAATAAAAAAGCAAGAACAATAGGTTCCTACGGCCAGTATGGCCTTCGGATCCTAATTATCTGAACTCAATTACAATTCAATTATTAAAACAGATTTATTTTTTTTGAGTAGGATGAATCCGTTTTTTTTTTTTTTTTTTATTGACAAATTGCAAGTTCACAAATCAGTAAAACAACATAAAGGGGACAAAAAATCACTAGAAAAGAATAAAATAAATACAGGCATCAGTCACTTGGAGGCACAGGAAACAGTTCTTCATACAGAAGCAATAATTTCACCTTTTTTTGTTTATTCAAATAATAACTAAACTCAGTTAAGACAAGATGAAAAATCGGAAGGGATTTTGAGAATTTTGCCATTAATAATATGAGATTAATGATGAAAGTAATTGATTTATTTGTTCTTTCAAAGATAAAAATAACATATTTTGAGCTGCAGAACAGCTCAATGTTGACAGATAGTCATGGTACCACAGGATAAGTTGAAAGCTGGTTAGAATCTCCAGGAGTGACTGCACAAAGTGCTTTTAAAAATGACTAAAGTGGGTCTAATATCCTAAAAAAACACCCAGTAAATACTGACCAGCAGGTGTCCTCAGTGAGCAACATATGTAACTAAGGTGACTAATAATGATAATTAAAAAAAATAAAATAAAAATAGGCTTTCACTATATACAGTACTATATGTAGCCTATATTGTGCTCTGCACAGTTTGTTTAGCTACACACATACACGGCGCCCCAGCGCTGGGCCGCCATCGCGCCTCCGCCCAGGACAAGCAGGCCAACTATACCGCGTGATCAAAGCTAAGCTTGTCTGCTACGGGTGGACAATTTTATGAAATAATTCATTAGCAGTATCATTGCAGTCCAAACAAATCTAATGTCGTACACCACTGAATCAAGCAGCAGCCATGTTGAAAGTCTCAGCTCTGTCTGTCCCTGAACCGCAGATATTTTGCGCGCACGCACACACACACACACACACACACACACACACACACACACACACACACACACACACACACACACACACACACACACACACACACACACACACACACACACACACACAATTTCTACACAGATTACGTGATCACAATTATAATGACCTCAACCCTGTTTCCTTCCATACTCAGTAACTTTCGTCTCACCTCTGAAAAGACGTATATTTGAGAAACTTTCTGAGGCCCGTTTTCACGGCGATGTGGGCACAGCTCCAGTCCGGGTGGCTACGGATGCAGTTGACGATGGGCTGAATGCTCTCAGCCTTCAGAGGAAGTGTGTCGTAGAAGAGCTGGAGTTTGAGGGCGTACTGAGAAAACCAGTTCATGGCGTCGTCCTCGGAGACGACCTGAAACAGCCTGAACAGCAACAGAAACGTCTCTATGACACGGTGGTCTACATTAAAAACATCTACAATCACTTTAAAGAGCATTTCTTCTTCAAAACACTGGGATTATTTTACACTAAGAGTAGGCAACATGGGAAAAAATTAATATCACAAGTTTTTCCATTCAGATCATTTAGAATATTTTATTTTATTTACCAGTAAAACAAACCAATTCACCTACTTAAAATCATCGCCCAAAATGGAAAAAATGAATACAAGGTGATTTAAGTCAGGGTAATTTTCAAACATTTAAAAAAAAATGTATGTAAGCAATTCATCAAACTGCTTCCAAGTACAATTAACATCAAACAAAAAGGTTGACAAGTTATTTTAGTCACACAGTCTTTTTACTCTGTTTAACTAAATTGGTGTAGCATTAGCAACACTTGCTACATACCATGGCAGCAGATCAGTCTAGTGATTTCCATTTGTTTTTGAGGTAACACACTCATGTTAATAAAATCCTATTTAAAGCAGTGTTATTTTAAACCCATCATTTCCCACAGTTTGGACAATCATATTGTTTAAAAGATAAAAATGTTACTGCTTTGGTTACATCAGGCCTGGGTGATATGGACCAATATTCATATTTCAATATTTTTCCTCAAAATGGCGATAGGCAACTTAAACTTGACTTATTTATATTTTTCAATATAGTTTTGCAAAAAAAACAAGAATGGGTCAAAAGCAGTGGATAAAAATGTCACAAAAACCCTTTTATTATTAACTCGCAGCACAATATCAACAGTTTGTACCACTTTTGACTTTTTCCTTCATTAAGACTGAAATGTGAAATTAAATTCTGTTGTGTTGTGAAACCACATTCAGGACGTTGTCCCTTTAAGAAGTGTGTAAAAACCTTTGAATTGGCTGTGTGTGGGCCACAGACATACAGTACCCTCCAAAAGTACTGGAATAAAACATGACAATACTGCTGACTCAAGCTGACTCATGTTTTCACAAAGTTTTACAGGCACAGCAAAGTTAAACAGGCACTGGTGGCTCTGTATTTAGGAGTCAGTGATGATTTGCGCAATTTTTTTGTGTGGCTATTTTTGACAGTGATTTAGGCGTTGTTTAATGCAGCCAGGACAAGAGAGTGCAGGGTGGTGCACCTAATGAGCGCTCCCCAGAACATTTCCCCATAAAAAACATTCCTTGCCTCACGATGACGGTGTTTCATGTTGATTCTGTCCATTTCCGCATTTAACCGTTTTCATTGGTCGATTCCGTGATTCCGTCAGTGATTCCGTTAGTGCAGATTTTATAGGGCCCTAGTAGTGTGTTCAGCTGCAGCTGAGCGGAAGGGCTGCACGTGTATCTGTTTTTTGTCTGCAGCAGCGAATAAGGTTGTTGAAACAGGCGAGGAGATGAACCATTAATATATAGCGATGAACACGGCGCTGTTAGTATCGATACTTTTGCAAGTGAGTATCGTATCCGACACTCACTTTTTTGTATCAATACTTTATTCAGTATCGAGTCTTTTGACAACACTAGTTGGAACTGTCGCCCCCTGCGGTCACAAATCTGTTTCTGGGTTAAAACTGTTTTTATCCTATTTTGGTAAACAAGTGGTTTACATCAACATCTTTAACTTTTCATGTTTTTTTTAGAGCCACCAAAAGCAGCGCAAGTTGTTATTTTGACTGATATCAAAATCAGACTGAATGTTTCACTCCAATAGAAAAATATGGGATGTTTACAGGCAGTGGGACCGTGTGACATCATCAATCACGTGATTTCAACATGGAGGAACACACGCTCTAAAACTGTAAAGTAGTCCCATTTTTAAAAATTAATCAAAAATGAATATGGTGGATAATAATGCATTTTGTTAGACATACAGTAGATCTTCGTATCAGTACAATTCAAAAATGTAGGCCACATTTGTAAAAACAGTGAAAGATCCCTTTAAGTCAAGCAAGTAATCAGTTTTTGAGGAATTCTGTTGATTCAGCAGCTCGGGTCAGTCCACTTTTAACTGGTTACATGATGAATTATCAATGAAGAAGGACTGTGGACTGTGACAGTTTCACTTTAATCTGATCCTCTATCATTATCCGTCTAAATGAAGCCTTTAGAAATCATTTTTACATTCTGAGTACCAACAGTGTGCATTAGCTTGAGCTCTACTTCTCCAACTGATCAGTTCTTGTCTCCACTACTGACCTGAGGGTCATTGTTGGGGTGTTGGGACACATGAGTAGACAGTCCCATGACTGACACTGGCTCTTCTTGTACAGCACCACGCGGTTCTCCTCTCTGAGCTTGACTTTGCCTCCTCCTGCGTAGTCAGACAGCGGCACGTCTCGGACCCTGTAAGGGTTGTTGGACACGGTGTCCAACAGGTTCTGCATCATGACCTGAAAAACAGAGAGACAAGGATGGGAGGGGGAGTGAACTATTAGGTCAGCACAATGTTTTAACAAAATATATAAAAACTCACCAAAACACAACATTGACAATCAGAAATTAAACAAAAGATCAGCGGTAGAGCTGGGTGATATGGATCAAAACTCATATCTGAATATTTTTCCTCCAAATAGATACATATACGATATAAATCTCAATAATTGTATTTCAAATGATGTCTGACCAGAAATATAATTCAGGGTTAAAGGTCCAGTATTATGCTATTTTTCACCCATCTCCAATTGTTCTAAGAACCACAACAACATAGTATTTGAGGTTTATTTTCACAAACTCGCCTGTTTTCTGGAGTTTTAGGCTCTGAAAAGTCACTTTCAGACCACTCCTAAAAACAGGCTGTTTTGGGGCCTTCATGCATATGCATGAGTGGGCGTGAACACACATGCGCAAATAACAACAAATTATTAAATACTGTATTTTCAAAGGAACAGAAAAAAAGTCTTGTTTATTCCTAATTAATTTATTTTTACACTTGCTATCCAATATTAAGTATAGTAAAGCTGCGGTGCCCAACCTTTTACACATTGTGGACTCATTATTACATCACAAAATTTTGGTGACCCCAGAGACATTTTTTCTCGAGAATTAGTTTAAGCGCAAACTGACAAGATGCGCCAGCTCAGATATTTTTATACAGCATTTTACTTTAAATATATATATATTTTTTTTTTTTTTTTGAGAAAGTGAAAGAATAGAATACAATTATTTGGGATTGTGTGTGTGTGTGTGTGTGGTGAAGAAAAATAATTCAAAAACATACAATGAAACATCATTTTAATCAGTACTTCTCATTTATCAATTACGAAACATTTCAGGTGACCACGGTTGAAAAACACTGTAATAATAATGGTAGCTGTGGAATTAAAGTGCTGTATAATAACTGTCCTCTCACTGCTCTGACAATGTATTCTGGAATTGCGTTTAATGTTTCTCTACAATCCAAACCAGATTTAATCATAAACTAGTCTAGATTTAGGTGAGCATGGTGATCACTTTAATCAATGACACATGAACTATTGATGGCATCACCATTCTAAGTGCCATGTTGTCATTATCACTGTTAAGATTGTATATATCTGCGCTCTTACTCTGTGTGGCTGTGTTGTAGAGGTTGGATGTTGTAGCGCATGTTCTCCCCTTGGGGCGCTGTGATGCTGTGTAGTGTTTGCCATGGGTACATGTATCTGTACCCATGGCACTGACCAGAAATCTCCACCAAAAATGTTTTTATCTCATAATTATGACTTTACTAACTCATAATTATGACTTCCTATCTCATAGTTATGACTTTCTTTCTCATAAATATGACTTTCTAACTCATAATTATGACTTTCCTTGGTGATTTTTTATTTTTTTTAGTGGCAGAAACGGGCTTCTATACAAACCAGATCCCGTGGGATTACCTTTCACAAGTAAGATTGAACAATACTTTTGGTTTATTTACCATTTATATAATGTTATGTCATCATAACTAATGTTATTTACACGTATAAGAGCAGGAAATCATACTCTCTATTGTCTCTTGCTGTTTTTTTCTTCTTCATATTTTGAAGGTTTCCCAGTCTTGAGAAGACTAATTCATCAGTGCTCTGTAGTGAGCAAAGAGGTGTATTTTTACTCTACATGCTAACAGATATGATTCATATGGAAAACAAAAGTTAGTATAACACTGCTAAATATTTATTTTTCTTTACCGTTAGTTATTTCTGCATGTTTAGGAATTATGCTGCGTTCACACCGGATGCGACAAGAAATGTTCGTCCGACCAGATTACAAAGTCAATTGATAGATGGGTCTCAAATGCGAAATCTTTCCTGTGTGGCAGTGCAGTCCGATCCACGCGCCAACAGCGTTGGCCGTTTTTTTTTCATATTCGCACATTTGCTCGAGTTGAAAATATTGAACTCCTGCAACTGTTTCGCATGACCAAAGCCAATCAGAGTCTTTGTTGACGATGACATCAGGCCGTCAACACGCACACCGGTCTGTTCACCCATTCAACCAAATTAGGGGAGTTCCTCAGTAGAAATAAATGCAGGCCAGGTGCATTAGACACCTGTCCAAGATGCCGGCTGCACGAATCATCAGCTCCAATCGGTCCATGAGGCGTCTATGTATATAATGTCTATGGTTTTCAACCTTTTCAGCCCAAAATAAAGATTCCAGAGACCATAGATATATATAAACACTAGATGAAGCAAGCAGGATTCGCCAGTGTAGCTCAACAGCAGCCATCTTACCTCAGACAACTGTTCTGATGCGCTCTACGGTAACTGTTGGAAGGTAAGTGATCAGCTTAAACAAAAATGGCAGTGGCTATCCGTACGATTGCCGAATCAATATGTCGACATTCTATCCTTATGCAGCGCCCCTATTTGGCCAGTTTAGGTCGCGTGACGAAACCTAACCCTTAACCTAAACTTAACCTTTAACCTAACCCTTAACCTAAAGCTAACCTTTAACCTAATCCTTAACCCTAACCCTTAGATGCTACGTACGTGTACTTTGGTAACCGTACCAGTAGCACCGGGGGTTGTTCGTACGTCAACCGTACAAATAGACACTTTCAACAAAAATACCCTTAACTCAATGAAATATTTAAAACAAAATTACAAATGGTTTGTTGAAATGGTACATGTTGAAATTGCCGCTTTTGCTCTCGCAAAATGACTTAATTAATGCGTATGAAGGGGGAGGGAGTTTTAACACAACACACATCTCCTCCCATCAGTCAGATCTCTCGTTAGAGCACCTCTTTCCCATCAGTCAGTTAATTGATGTTAGCAGACAGACTATTGAATTAAATGTTGTTCTTGTTAGGGACTAGAGATGGGTATCATTAAAAATGTATCAATACTACTGCTCTTATTGATACCCTTATCTTAACTTTTTTTTTTTTTTTTAAATCAATGGAAATTAAAAAAAAATAATAAAATGAACATCAATCTGTTTATTTTTGAAAATGTTAACAATATGGCACACAAAATAAATGAAAACCAGCAAATAAATAGTTCTAAACAAAACAAAGTGTACAATAGAAATAAAATAAAAAATACAGTATATATATTTTTATTAACAAAACACTAAACCAACTATATGAACAATACAAATATTCAAATCAAGCATATCAAACATAACTTGATAAAAAAATTGTGCAAAAGGAGAATTAGAGCTGCACCGGCTCGTGAAAACATGGCTAACTATGTTGATTTACCTCTGGTTTGCCATATTAACTCGCAACGTTTTAGATGTATGATAATATATGATAACAAGTTACTACTCGAACTAAACGTGGCCGACAGCCGAGGCACTGTAACGACCGATGGCCGGGAAAAACTACGCCGAAATGAATAAGCGGCCCCGGAAGCAGCGGGTTTTTCTGCCAGCATTCGCCGCCCCGAGAGCAGACAGAGGCGGCGCGACAACGTGGCAGCGTCGCTACCGCGGAGAACTATTGGCTAGGCTAAAGTTGCTAAGCCAGGCAGCACGGCAGTATCAATGCTTGTCTCAGGCTTGAGGATTAACGCGACCATAAAATTACCGTTAAAAGAGCCAATAAGGATGTAGCTTGTTGGTCCGAGTGGACCAACAGACCATGGGGCCGTTTTAATACCGGGTTTCGGTACCCATCCTTATTCGTGACCAGTCACTTCGACAAAAAAATAAATAAACAACAACTCAACTCAAAATAGCCATTATATTTCTGTGTAGAAATGTTAACTTTAAGACTTTGAGTCGGTATCTGTGTCTAAATTTGCCAAAAACATTGAATATGAGCAAAGAAGCCTTACCGTAGCGACAAGAAAAATGGCGACGTCAGAATAAAGTTGCGCACCTGCACGAGGCTTGAGTCTAGTGATGTGCTGAGCGTGCCGAGTCTTCAAAGCGTGTACCGAGTAAGGGACATTTTTTTGAAGCGTGGGTCGAGGCCCGTGTTGGTGACGTATGTGGTGACGTTCGAAGCCTCGCGAAGCGGCCGTACCACGTGACTGAATCCGGAAATGATTCGCTGGTTTGGAGCGCGATTCAAAATAAAACAGATGAGTCGACGCAATGGATTCCCCCTCACTTTTTGTGTTATTGCGCTTCTTTTGGCATCCTATTTCAGCTTCTTCTTTTGCGATGGAACCAGCAAGAAAGAGAAGATTTTCTCCAGTTTGGGAGCACTTTGAGCAGATCTCACCCAATAAGTTAAGGCATAGCAATAATTATGTATTAATAGATTACACAAATATGACAACATATAATTTCTCTTGCTCACATTTTTCTTTTCTAAATAGGTTTGAATAATAGTTTTTTTAATTGTAGGTGAAGTGTCTGTTGTGCTCTAAACAACTGGGTTATAATAATAACACCTCAGCTATGCTAAGGCACTACCGAGCCTTGCATGGCAGTGTGGATTCCAACCTGGGTGAACCAAATATTGCTCGACTTGAAAGTCCCCTTCAATATTGGGAAAAACATAAATCTACATTTCCAAATTTGTACAAACTTGCCATTACATATCTATGTACACCTGCATCATCTGTGCCCTGTGAACGGGTTTTTTCAAAGGCGGGTGAAATCCTGTGCAAAAAAGAAATCGCCTAAGTCCAAATACTCTCGAAAAATTATTATTTTTAAATAAAAATGAATAAATGTATTTTTGTTTTTATTAAACTCTGTCAATAGTTGCATAAGCACATACATGAACAAAGTCACACAAGCTCATTTTACATCACAACGTTCTCCACATTATTGGCTGTATTCTTTCAGACCATAGTTCAGACCCCACCATTTGTTATAAGCCCTTGGCATGTATTACATTTTTTTGTCCACATGATGGCGTAGTGGAGCATGTATCACTGCGACCCTTCGAACCATGTGCTGAGTAATAGGCTGCGATCCCTCAATGCTTCATGAGGCTTCATATTGCCATCACTACTTGAGTCTCCTCCTCGATGGAAATGATGGGTGTGGTCAAGTTTTACACTGAATAGTGTAAAAGATCCTACACTGAGATGAACCACGAGGCACAGCAGGTTTGCAGCCAGCACTCGCCTCTACTGGAGCAGATGGAGGTGGAGCGACAGACGCCACTGCGGAGGACTATAGACCTTGCTAAAAATAAATGAATTAAAAAAAAAAGTAAAATAAAATAGAATACAATTATACAAAAAAAAAACATATCGGCTAAACCAGGCAGCACACAGTATCAATGCTTGAGGTTTGAGGATTAATGTGACCTTAAAATTACTGTTAACAGGAGCTTAAGGATGTCGTTGCCCAAATTGCCTTTGGAACGATATATCACATGACTATATTCTGATACATTTAGAAATTACCAGGAAATGAGGTCAAAAGGTCTCCGAGAGGCTCTTGACATCTGCTCATAGAATATCCATGTCAAATTACAGCCCCATTAAAAAAAATAATAAATCGGAGCTCAAACATAATCAAAAACCAATGTCTTTGGGGTCACCAGAAATTCATGATATCAAAATGGGGTCACGTTCCAAAAAAGTTTGTGAACCACTCCACTGAATAATGTTTCTTTCCACTTATTTACAAAATGAGATTCTTTAAAATGTGTTATTATCACTAATTCATTCCATCATTATGATCTATGGATGTTTTAAAATAGTTTTATGAGCAAAATGTTGTAGTTGGACAAAGGGGCGACTTAAGAAATAAGTGAAAGGGGGTACTATTGATCACGTGACCCTCAGATCAGATCGTTTTTGTCCCTTCTGTGATTAAAGTAGTCCATATATATTTAGTATCCATGTAAATAATACAACGAGCACTGATCCATTATAAAATCTATATATTTCTAGACCTATATGATATTTATCCTTTATTCTCTATCTATCCTTTATTTATCTCTCCTCCTTTATATTTATCATTATTGTTATTATTATTATTGTTGTTGTTGCTGGCTTGTTTCTTTGCTTTTTGTTTCACGCACCGACTCCCAAGTCAAATTCCTTGTGCTGTCTTAAAATCTGTACTCGGCCAATAAAACATTTCTGATCATATGTTGTTCTATTCTTTATCTCATAATTACACAGATATAGATGCACTGAACGTGTACGTGTTTCACTGTAAGCCAGAGACCGACTTCTTTTAATAAACACTGAACGTGTGTCATCCAGCCTAAAAACACACATCATTCACTCACTGTGTTGTTTGCTCTGTAGAGAGAAATAAAACACTTTGTAAAATGTCTTTGGTTCCATGACTGGAACTGTTGGGTGAACAGAAAAGACTTTGTGCTTGTTTTCAGATTTAAAGCTTCATAAAGCAGCCCCCCCCCCCACACACACACACACACTATTCAGATTTCTCTTTAAACGTTTATTATAATGAGTGATTCTGTGCAGTCGGTTCACATGAGGACAGAACAGATAAACGATTTAATACCAATACCAAATAAATTTAATACCATTTAAATGTGTTAATATCAAACTGAAACCATTTGAGTATTTGTGTGGAATCTTCTGCACAAAGAACCAATCATCTGGACAAAGGACAATCATTAAACAGGGGAAGTGAATCAGAACCAGTGTCAGCCATGCAAGACATCAGTGGTGCCACTTCCTCCAACCCTCCAAAATAAAGGTCCCAGAGAGCGGGGACCCCCACTGTAGCTGAAGGTGGTTGAACACAGACATGAACATTGAAGAACAGTCATGTGGAGACAGGACCATCTATAAGGGGGAATAAAGGGGAGAGATTTTTGGGGTCCATCCATAAAGTCAGTAAAATGATGGTTTATTGTTCTATGAATCTGTGATAACCACATTTATTTATTCATCTGAATAATATCCACTGTTATCCAGGAGCGTTTATTATTATTATTATTATAGTCATCTTAAAGATGGAAATCCTTGTTTTATTCACAAATAAAATTAAAAGTACACCAAAAATGATGGAAAATGTGGTGAAATGGGATTTTTAAAAAAACAGAAATGAGTTAAAAGTTGAAAATGAGAGTGGACAAAAACAGCCAGAAAAAGTGGTAAAAATGGTTAAAAGTGTCAATATTGGCTTAAAAGTGGCAGATGTGGTGGAAGGGGGTTAATGTAATTTAAAAAGTAGGAACAATTAATTTAAACTGGTAAATAATAGGCATGACAAATGGTGAATGTGGTGAAATTGGCAAAAATAAGCATGAAATGACAATAATGGGTCAACATATGCGACATCAGGTGGGAAATGGTGGAAAGGGTTTATAAATGCTGAAAATGTCTTGAAATTGGAAGAAATGTGCAGAAAAGGCATTTAAATATGATGGCGAAGTGGCAGAAATTGGAGTAATGTAGCAAAAATACATAAAATGGAGCAAAAATATGACAAGTTTGGTGTAGTTGCAAAAAAAAAAAAAAAAAAGGTTAAAAATAAGCAACAAATGGGCTCAAATTGTTCAAAAAATATTCTTAGTTTCTTGAAGGCATCTGGCGATCACATCCCAGTGTCTTGCGATCCCAAATGGGGTCCTGACCCCAAGGTTGAGAACTCCTGCAATAAAGAACCAACATTCTGTGACATTTAACAGTTTTCAAGACTTTTAAACAATAAACAAGTGTCTGGTATTTCTTAATTATTTTAATTTTTTAATCATTTTATTATTTTTATTCATAATTTTATTATTGTATTTTATTTCCTAACACTGTCAATCTTGCATATTTCCAAACTTGACAGAATGGTTGTCATGGCTACGTTGACCATATTTTGAGGACACTTGGGCCGACCTCAAAATACTCAACGTTTTCTTGAATCTGCCTCATACTAAATACATTAGAGTAGATAAATAAGTTGTTAATGTTCATAAGGTTTAAAAATCAATTTCTCTTTTGATAAGAAAGACTTAAAAACATCTGAAGTCAGTGGGTCAATCACCTTTATTATGATTATATTAATCTGTCCTTGAAAATTCTCATTTAAGCTATCTTAAAATCACTATCATTGAAACAATGAGAAACATCTCCTAGAAATCAAAACTATAATAAAAAAAAAACCTCAAGGCTTACAGAACATTAAATAATCATTAAATACGCACACTGATAAATAAGTGTTACCTTAACTTACTATAGGATAAATCTCTCTGCACCTCTATGTTTTCCTGCTTATGTTTTTAATAAAATCCACTGATATTTGGTCTCTTTCAGTTTTTCTCTTCTCTCTGAAGATAGCACATCAATATACCACTGGTGTGTTCCTAGGTGTACAGCTTCAGCTACATGTAGTTCTGCTTTCACTTTTATACAACCCACAAGAAGATGAGCTGCAAAAAAGTGGATCATCAACATCTGGAGAGATAAACCCTAAACCCTAACCCTGACATGAAGGAGTGATCAAATGCACAAGGGCGTCAGTGGAGCTGTAACTGTTTGAATGGAATAATTACTCCCTTCCTGCCCCTCGTCCTGGTGTTTGGGAATGAAGAAAGAGACCAAACTCTCCCTCTGAGAACCCTGAGGAGAAAATGGATGTATCATGTCCTGACCACGACTACTGCTCCTGTGCTGCATTGGACTTATAGCCCTCAGTGTTATAGAGGAGGTCAGGGCGGAGAACGCTGCGCTCCAAAGACGGATGGAGGAGATGAATCAGGAACAAGTTTGACTTGGAAAGGTTTGCTGCTTCACATGAGGACATTAGGTTTTATACAAGGTAAGAAATGCTATCAAAACATAGCTGTAGCTACTAAAGTAGCATTAGCGCCTAGCTAAACATAAAACAAGAGGAGCAACTCTGAATAAAATTATCCTCATTATGTATTTTTAAGCCAATTTTATGTGTTTTATTAAGTTGCTATTGTGGCCGTGTAAAATAATAACTTCTGTCACTGCTTCAGGCCAGACAATAAAGTCTATCTATCTATTTATATCTATCTATCTATATCTATATCTCTATCTATCTATATCTATATATCTATATCTATCTATCTATCTATATCTATATCTCTATCTATCTCTATCTATCTATGTCTATCTATCTATCTATCTATCTCTCTCTCTCTCTCTCTCTCTCTCTCTATCTCTATCTCTATCTATCTATCTATTTATATCTAAATCTCTATCTATCTATCTATCTATCTATATCTATCAATCTATCATCTATCTACAGTTTGTCAGTGAAAGGTTAGTATATTATGCAAATGTCTAAGATGTCCTCTGTTATTTACTGCTATTGTTGAGTTGCGTGAGATTAATATGAAAACTATAGTCATTTGTCATAATACAGAACCGGAAGTTGTTTCACGGTCTTCACTCAAACACGGAAGTCAAGCGTGCATATACAGTAGCCCATAGAGCAAATATTAGCAGAGTTACGGTCTTTTAAAATAACTTGCTCTCCGAGATGCGTTCAGGGTCCCTGAGAAACCAGGACATTTTCATCTATTCATAAAATCCAGAAATGACGTGAAAAGAGAAAATGTACAGCAGCTACATCCTTATCATGGCTAGTTTACAGTCTTTTAAAAAGTCCAAAATGGTAAAAAAGTGATTGAAACCTTTTTGTTCCCTTGATTTAAACATATCAATGTTATTTTTAGCCTCCTCTGGGAAAGTCTTGTTTTGTTCTTTTTTCCTCCATTAATTTGCTGGAAGCAACGTTAGCATTACCACAGCAATCCCAACACAAAGCTATAGCTGTTACATTTAAGGAAGGATTTGGCCACAGTTGACACATAGAAAAGGGCATTTTAAGAGACACAGAGTGCATATAAAGTTAATCCATCTGTGGATAAAAACATTTTATGAGCAGGGCAGGGGTTAACGGCTATTCCACAAATTATTTACAAAAGTAGGCATTTGGTGGGAAAGCACATTCATACATTCTGTCTAAATTAAATCCAGTGGATTTGACTCCGCTGCCCTCTCTGCAGAGCATCTACAAGCGCAGAGTCCACAGGAGAGCTGCCGCCATCATCAAGGACTCCACTCACCCCCAACACGGACTGTTCACACTTCTACCCTCAGGCCGGAGGTACAGAAGTGTGAAATGCAGGACCAGCAGACTCAAAAACTCCTTCTTCCCCTCGGCCATTAGACTCCTAAATAAGTGATTGGAGTCTAATGAACTATTCATTCACCCCCCCCCCCCCCCCTTCTCCACTGTACTTTGCACACCACCTGCATTCGCACTTTAGATGCGCCCATGCACAGCTAACACCATGTCTCTCTATTATGAAACAGCTTTTTTGCACATACCATTGTATATATCACCTCTCCTCTGTATAGCTAATATATTTGTATTTTTAATTGTACAGGTGTTTTGTATTTAATGTTCAGGTTTTTTTGTTGAATAACAGTGTTGCATGCCACTGTTATTTATTATAGTTCTTTTATCTCGATTTATTCCTTTATTATTTATTCCTTTATTACGTAGGCATTCACTGGCGGTCGGCAAAGCAAGAATTTCATTGTACAGGGAAACGTGTTTCTAACTGTACAGATGACAATAAACACTTTGACTTGACTTGACTTGACTTGACTTTTAACTCAGACTACGTTCAACGTGCGACGTCTGCTAAAAAACTATTATGTTACACATGAATGTTTGGGGATTTATTCTGGATTAACATTTTAAACATGCTGGCTACCACCATCATTACAGTTTATATTGACGTGTTTGGTAAAGGGAAATACAGTTTATCGCCATGGAGACACAAAACTTGCTTAAGTTAGCTTAGCACACAGTACAGGCTAGAGACCAGTGGTTCTCAAACTTTTTTGGCTCAACTTTCTCCAACGACAACATTTTCCTCAGAATACCAGTAATAGTGATAACATTTTTGAATAATATCATTTTGTAAAGAAGTGGAATTCAACAGTATTTTGTACCTTTTTTGCATCGTGACCCTATTTTGATATCAAAAACTTTCAGGCGGCCCCAAAGACACTTTTTTCTTCTAAGTAGTTTTTGATCATGTTTGTTTTATTGTGTTACAAATACTGAGCAGCTTGGATTAGTTACAAGTTGCACCAGCTCAGATATAAAGTGCATTTTATTTTACATAGATTTATATTTGATAAAGTTAAACTATAGAATACATGTTGTTTTAAATTTAAATTAAAAATTTAAATTTATTATACATTTTATCAATTACTTACATTACAGGCAACCCTATTTAAATTCCAGACAACCCCACATGTGTCCACGACCCCACGGTTGAAAAAACACTGATTTAGTGGCTTCAGAAAATATTTATTTCTATAGTTTTTATAATTTCCTGTCTTCTTCATTCTGGTGTGGGAACATTTATGATTCTTGTATTTTCAAGGCAAGGCAAGGCAAGGCAAATTTATTTATATAGCGCATTTCATACTCAAGGCAACTCAATGTGCTTTACATGATAAAAACATTCAATTGTTTAAAATCAATAAGAACATTTAAATCATCAGTAAAATCAATAAGAACATTAAATCATCAGTAAAATCATCATTACATCAACAACATGACAAAAAATCTCTCTCTCAATCATATGCAGTAGAGAAAAAAAGTGCGTTTAACTTTGATTTAAAAATGTTCACATGTGATGCTGACTTCAGCTCCGCTGGCAGTTTGTTCCACTTCTTTGCAGCATAACAACTAAAAGCAGCATCACCATGTTTACTGTGAGCTCTGGCTCCACTATCTGACCTGTGTCCATAGATCTGAGAGACCTGCTGGGTTCATACCTGACTAACATGTCACTGATGTATTCTGGACCAAACCATTCACAGATTTATACACCAGCAGCAGAACTTTACAGTCTCCTCTGAGGCTGACTGGGAGCCAGTGTAAAGACTTTAAAACTGGAGTAATGTGCTCTGACCTCTTTGTTCTGGTTAAGACCCGAGCTGCAGCGTTCTGAACCAGCTGTAGCTGTTTGATGCTCTTTTGGGGGATTCCTGTCAGAAGACCATTACAATAGTCCAGTCTGCTGGAGATAAAAGCATGGACCAGTTTCTCCTGATCTTTCTGAGCCATTAACCTTTCACTCTGGAGATGTTCTTTAGGTTGGTAGGAAGGCTGTTTTTGTGATAGATTTGATCTGACTGCTGAATGTAAGATCTGAGTCAATCAGAACACCAAAGTTTTTGACTGGTCTTTAGCTTTTAAAGATCGAGACTCAAGATAATTGCTGACAGCAGTCCTCTTTTCCTTGTTACCAAAGACAATCACCTCCGTCTTGTCATGGTTTAGTTCAAGGAAGTTTTCACTCATCCAGCGTTTATTTTTTTCTAAACAGTCACACAACACCTCAATGGGACCATGGTCATCTGGGGTTCAGTGATAGATATAGTTGTGTGTCATCTGCATAGCTCTGATAATCAACCTTACAGTTCTGTAAAATTTGTCCTAAAGGAAGCATGTAAAGGTTAAACAGAAGAGGTCCAAGAACAGAGCCCTGAGGAACCCCACAGGACATTGGTAATCTGTCAGATTCAAAGTTTCCAATGCTTACAAAATAGCTTCGCTCCTCCAAGTATGACTTAAACCATTGCATTACTTTTCCATTTAGTCCAACCCATGTTTGCAATCTGTGCAACAAAATTGTATGATCTACAGTGTCAATGCAGCACTTAGATCCAACAGAATGAGAACAGATACTTTTCCTGAATCAGTGTTCAACCTTATGTCATTGATCACTTTGATAAGAGCAGTTTCAGTGCTGTGATGAGAACCAAAACCTGACTGAAATGTATCAAATATTTTGTTGAATGTTAAGAATTGACTCAGTTGGTTGAAAACCACCTTCTCAATGATCTTGGCCATGAATGGAAGGTTCTTATTGGTCTATAGTTAGCCAGTATAGAGGCATCCAGTGTTCTCTTTTTTAACAGAGGTTCAATCAGCTACTTTCAGGGATTTTGGTACGGTGCCTGATTGGAATGAGCAGTTAATTATCTAACACAAATCAGTGACAATTGACTTTACAACAGTTTTAAAGAAGTTTGAGGGTATTGTGTCAAGGCAACACGTTGATGGATTCAGCTGCGGAACAGTCTCCTCGATTGTTTTGGGTTCACTGTATAAACTCTAACATTGTAGTTGACTCATCCCTCAGTGGTTGAAGCTGTTCAAGCTTTTTGTGATTTTGCTGTTTTTGTTCTGAGGTTTGACCTTATTGATTGTATGTTTTCATTGAAATATACAGCAAATTCATTGCATTTTCAGCTGACAGTAATTCAGGGGCTATCTGATCTGGGGGGGTTGTGAGCTTTCAATTACAGAAAACAACGCGCGAGAGTTGTTGACATTTTTGGCAATAATTTCAGAAAAGTATTGCTGCCTTGCTTTGAACAAGCCATCATTGAATTTTCGCACTTATTTTGTACAGTTCTAGATGAATTGGAGTTTTATTGATCTCCATTTACGCTCAGCTCTTCTACAGGTCAGATTTCAAATTCTGCATTATCTCAGTCCTCCTCCAAGGTGTTTTCTGTGTGCCACCACATCTATGACATACAGACGTTCTATTATACTCATCCAGAAGATCATCAACTGTCTCAGCACTCAATGTTGGTGTCATTGCTATGGCTTCCATAAACTGTGCACTTGTGTTGTCATTTATGTACCTTTTCTTTAAACACACAGAAGTAGGGGGAACAGATGTTACAGTCTCTAGGTCAAAAAAGACACAGAAATGATCAGATAGAGCTAAGTCTCTTACATCAACAGCAGAGATATCAAACACCTTTAGAGATAACCAGATCCAAAGTGTGACCTTGAGTGTGTCGGACCAGTCACCATGTTGTGTAAGACCAAAAGTATCCATTAAAGCATACAGTTCTTTGGCAGTATTGTCCATGTTATTGTCTACATGAATATTTAAGTCACCTGTTATATTAAAAAGTTGTATTCAGTGCATACAACTGACAGCAGTTCAGCAAACTCATCCATGAATTCTCCAGAATATTTTGGGGGTCTATAAACGACTAAAAACAGAACTCTTGAATCACCCTTCAGTAAGAATGACATATATTCAATGAGATAAAATCCCCAAATATTATTTCTTGCACTGAAATATTGATTTAAAAATGGCAGCAACTCCACCACCTTTCCTGCAAGTACGACACTTATTTAAATAATAAAGTCTTGTGGTGCACTTTCATTGAGATAGTATTACTGATACCATCATTCAACCATGTTTCATTAAGAAATAAAAAGTCCAAGTGATGTGTCAAATAAAATCATTAATATTAGTGACTTGTTAACAAGAGATCTAACATTAAGAAGAGCTCATTTTAAAGACTTTACTGGAGACACTGGTGGACTTTTTGGATGACATGTTATAGCAGTCAAATTTTTATCTCTATAAGCTTTTTGCTTTTTTTATTTTAACAATTTTACCTGTGTTACCTGTCACCACAGGAATTAAGAAACTGCATTAACTCCATAGGCCCCTGACTTTTTTCTGGTTGTTCCTAAAAATAGAGCTATTGCAGTCTGGACCAAGCACACATCAGACCTGTGTCACTCTAAGATGAACACAGCTGGCCTGAGGAGAAGAGTGATCCTGAGCCTGGTATCGTCGAGGAGGGATGGGTGTGCTGATTGATTCTTTAGAGGAGATAAGATGGGACCATGGTGGGGTAAGGGTGGGGTGTCAGTCTTGTGCCAGCCAGAACCAGCTCGTTCATCTGGGCAGTTAAATCCAAGAAGGCAGGGGTAGGAGAGAAGCTGGATGAGGTGGAAGTAGGTGAATTTTGGGGTGAAGCAGGTGGGTCCTGAGATGTGGGGGTTGGGTTGACCTCTTCATTTGGCGATTTTTATTTCTTGCTGGAAGCTCATCGACTCCATGTTCTTTCCTTGTTGTTTTGTTCTCCAATGGTACATGTTGTCCTTTGTCTTTATCAGAACTGATAGCAGTGTGACTGGTGAAGTAAAACAAGTTGGATGTGAAGAGTTTTACTCCAGCCTTGTTTAGACACAGTCCATCTGCTCTAAAAGATGACGACGTTCCCAAAAATAAGGAAAAATTTTCTATAAAATTTAGTGAAAGGGCAGCACAAGCCGAAGACAGAAATTTATTCAAAGAGTAAATCCTTGAGAATTTCAGATCTCCTTTGCGGACTGGAGGTATCGGGCCACTGATGAACACTTTAGGCAGTAAACAGCTCACAGTTTTTAGCAGATGGGTGAAATCCTGCTTTAACACCTCAGACTCCTCCTTGGCTAAATCATTTAACCCAAAATGAATCACAACATTTTTCAAATGTTAATTCAGTTAATTTCTAATCAAGATCATTTCTATAATCATTATTATGAATATCATTATTAACTAAAAATAAACATTTTAAAACCCATATTTTTCATGCTCACATTTAATAATTTTCCAGTATCTCTCTCTCTCTCTCTGTACCCCTGTAACGCCATCGTGTAGCCTTAGGGGTACACGTACCCCCATTTAAGAATCACTGGGCTCGACCTCCCACCATGCCTACTCAGGTTTACATGCACACACTGACTCCAAAAATAAACAAAAAAAATGAATCCAAAATCACAGAAAATGACGACAAAACTAAAATTAGACAAAAATGACTAAAATAATCACAAAAAGAGTAAAATATACAAAACAAACACATTCAATGACCAGAAAATTGCAATGAAAACAAAACAAATGAATTCCTAAAACTCAAGTACTGTTACTACAAAGCATGGATCTGAATTATCTCTCCGTTAGCTTCACATAATCAATCCCAGAGCAGCTGTACTACGAAGCAGGATGATCAACACATTCACTTTAACCAGCGGTTTTCAAGCTGGGGTGCGTGCGAGCTCACAAAAAAAAGGGGTGGAGTTTGCTGCGTCTGACCAATCACAAACGCAGACCAAAAAACAACACTGTTGCACCAGAAACAGCGGGAAGAAATGAATGCAGGAAGATAATTGATAAGTGTAATGTTTACATTAGTATATTATACAATATTAGTTCATGGGAGAATAAATGGACTCTGATCAGTTTTTTTCACTTTATCAAGGCATATAAACGCTTTGTAAAGCACATTTCATACACAAGGCAATTCAAATATAACATGATCAAAAAATCTAATAAAAATATATTACATTTTTCAGAAAATTCAGTGATGTAGTGTCTACTGAAATACATTTATTTCTATAGTTTTCATCATGTTTTTTTCATATCACACCTGGGGTGAGACCACACACGACACATTAGTCATGCATTTTCCTCTCTCTCTCTCTCTCCTCTACTATACTGTGTAATTTTATGTTTAGGTATTAACGAATTGATTGTAAAGTTAAGGGTACGTGTTTTTTTAGTTGTTTTTTGTTTGTGGTTGGTGACAACCAGCACTCGCCGGTCGCCGTGGTGTGTGGAGTTTTATGTTGGAAAGATAATGGGGTTGAATGTGGAGTTTACCGGTCTAACGAGGACGCATGGTGTAAAGGTCGCCCGTGCTTCCCAGTACTCAGTAAACGAATGCGCCCGCGCTGTTGCTGTGGTGATCTGACCTCAGAGTGTAAAATTCACAGCAAGAATGAACGGAGCAGTCGTGCTGTTTGTTGACAGCGTAGAAAAGGTGAATGCGGTGGTGGAGAGCGGAGTGGTTATTAATGATATGTTTGTTGCTGTATCTTCTCTGTCTCTGGCGGCAAAAAGAGTGACTTTGTCGAACGTTTCGCCTTTCATAAGTGATGATTTTTGTCATGACATGGTAAAATAGTCTCTCCTATAAAAAAAAGCTGTCGTCGAGTTGCAACGCACCACAGTTATGAGTCATGTAGTGTCACACAGACGCAGGGCTCGAGACTGCGAGTAAATTGGTCACATATGCGACTATTTTTTCAGTGTGTGCGAGTAAATTTTTGTCTGGTCTCATCTGTACGAGTTCTAGTGAAAATCCAAAAGGAGTAAACTTCCTCATCCTCTGAGTCTTCCTCCTGTGAATCAGGGTCCGACATAGACACTACACTGAAAGAAATAACTATTAACATTTACTTAGAAAAATACTCGTAAGTATTTGCATGATGATATTTGAATTAAATTTTACTACTCTAAATCAAGTAAAACTCTCTTGCCTTTATCAAGTAAAACCTAAATGGTATTTGTAAATAAATCTTACCCTACTAAATCAGTTTTATTACACTTGGTTATGTGAAATAATGAAGTAAGGTGTATGTGATTTTTTGGATATTTCTGTGTGTGTCATAGAAATACTGAGTAACTTTTATGTGTGCTGATCATATACAATAATGGATTACTTTATTAAATGTTATTTATATTTTATCTGTTGCATCAGTTTATTTATTCTTATTACAAAAATAAATATTAAGCACTAAATTTGAGTAATAACTACAACATGTTAAATTTTATTGAATTAATATGAAAAATCAATAATACAAAAATGCCAATATTTATCAACAACTTTTTTGTTTATTGACAACCTTTTTTGTCCAAGTTTTACACTTAAAAGAACAATGAATCGACAAACACAATGTCTTTTCTGAAGGCACAGCTGTGAGAAATGGCTGCATGCGTTTACAGCTGTATTAACATTCATGAACAGTTTCGTATTTAGGGCAACAAATGATTGCAGTAGAGTATTTGGCATTGCAGTAGACACAAACTAAACTAGACAAAGAACCAAAAATTTGTCTAAAGTCTGCATGAAAAAGTGACTTCCAAAACATAATGGCTTACAAATGAAATCCAAGAATAAAACCACTTTGAAACATGTGCAGGTGTTTCGCCATAACAAAACTACTTGCTAGCATAAAAATGCTATAACGGCAATGGCATGACAAGTCGCTTAAGCTGAACAAAATGTCATATTTTAAGTTTTGGACAGCAACTTCATTTTCAGGCTTTGTACTTTGGGGGATAGCTTTATTGCATCTAAATCTAAGAAAAGTTTCTGGAACACTTCAAAAGTGTAACGCAGTGTTGGAGGATAAACAAGATTCAGGGAATAAATGAGACCCATTAGCAGTGTACATGCCTTTGCAGCATTTCCACATCCAGTCAGAATCTCCTTGCCATCAAGAACAATGGAAACATCCACAGGCTCTTCAGCATAGGAAGCACGAACAACAGCGATCTTCATGTTGTGCTGACAAACATCCTCCAAGTTGTCCACCTAGATAAAAAAAGAGCAATAGTTACTTCAACACATACTCAACAGCGTACAAGTTTAAAGTAAAAAATGATATGCCCTAGCTATATTACAGTGAACTAAAATAAATAATAAACTTGAGTATGTTTTGTCTGTAACAGAATGATTACTAATTTAATAATCATAAATGCAATCATACAAATTTCAAGTATTTTACCTGGCAATCTAGAAAGAGGTCTTCCTCTTTTTCACCAAGGTAGAGCATTAATCCACGAATCACATCTCCACGTCTCATCTCAACAGTTTGGTCCTGTAAACAGTCAGACAGGAATTTATTAATAGTAAAGAAAAAATATTTAATGCACTCAGCACAAGCTCAAGACAGGTTCAATTGTGACCAAGTAAACACACCTGTCTCAGGTTGTCCAAGACAGGTCTCAGTTTTGCTCCAATAGCACCACCCTTCTTCCCTACTGGATCTCCTTTGTGACATCTGCTCTCCCTAGACTTCAATGTATGGCTCCCCTGAAAGACAAAATTACAAAAGAAACAAAAAAGAAATGAGGAATTAAATTAATTAATTTAGTTAGCAAACAATAAATAATGTTTACAGTTAAATGCTTACCAGACTGAAAGTGTGTAGTATCTTAGTGGTCTCAGTTAGGATTACTTTGCTCTCCCCTTTTCTAAAAGACACATTTTAGGTCATTTCAAAATTACTAATGACATCATCTTTGCTGTGATTGTGTGACCAAACTGTTGTAACAGTATAGTTAACAGGTAATAACCATGCACTGATGGAATTTTGGTACAGAGATTCCAAATCAAACATACCGGCTGGTGCTTGAAGGGTTTATGCTGCCTGCCGTTTGTCTTTTGAGAAATATGGGTCACTGTAGGACAAAAATACAAAAAGAAACTTATTTAATCAATGCATTTAGCTGGTAAACAATAAATGTTTATAGTTAAATGTTTACCTGAGTGAAAGT